>NC_066892.1:15061674-15109174 GCF_022985175.1 Labeo rohita | reverse complement strand
CAAACATTCTGTCTGTCTGTTTGTCTGTCTGAAAAACATTCTGTCTGTCTGTCTATCCATCTGTCTGCCTAACTTTCTGTCGATCATTTTGTCTGTCTGTCTCCCTATTTTTCTGTCTTTGTCTGTCTGCCAAACACTCTGTCTGTCTGCCTATCTTTCTGTCTGTCTCTATCTATCTATCTGTCTTTCTGTCTGTCTGTTTGTCCATCCATCTGTCTGTCTGTCCATGTATTTGTCTGTCTGTCTGTCTACCCATCTGTCTGCCTAACTTTCTGTCGACCTGTCTGTCTGCCTATCATTTTGTCTGTCTGTCTGTATCCCTATTTTTCTATGTCTGTCTGCCAAACATTCAGTCTGTCTGTCTGTCTGTCTGTCTGTCTGTCTGTCTGCCAAACATTCTGTCTGTCTGCCTGTCTATCTATCTATATCTATATCTTTCTGTCTGTCTGTCCATCCATCTGTCTGTCTGCCAAACATTGTTTGTCTGTCTGTCTGCCAGCATCCTACTGAACAAGAGATCCTGAGAAGAAAGTGGGGATGGCTTGGCCACACGTTGAGAAAATCAGTATCCAATATCACAAGACAGTCTCTGACATGGAACCCGCAAAGAAAAAAGAAAAAGGGGACGGCCAAGGAACACCTGGCGCCGAGACCTGGATGCAAAAGTCAAGCTGACAGGAATGGGATGGGGGCAGTTGCTGATGGTAGCACAGAACAGGCAACGCTGGAGGGCAGTTGTCAGTGGCCTGCTCCAGGAAGGAGCAACGGGCCTAAGAAAAAAGAAGAAGATTGAATAAAAGCCATTAAAGTATTTTTGATCTTTAATTTTTTGGGGGAAATATTTTGTATATTTTATCTCTGTACTATATTTACATATTTTTTTTATTTATACATAAATGTATACAATTTTGTTCTAATAATGTAATATAATATACCCTATATTAATATATTTTTTTTCAATCGTTCTACCATCATTGGTTCATTGCATTTCCCATGAACTGATATACTGTCAAGGTCTCCAGGCCACCCAAGAACATCATTTTTACATCAGTTTTACTCTTTTTCCAGTTTCTCCCTCTCCTTAAGGTTTTGGACCACCTCCAGTGGTCAGCTGACCTGCCTCTGCTCCTTTTATTTATGACTGAACTAAGTCAAATTAATCCTGACATAAAGCACAAATAAATCTATGGTCGGCACGAGTATGCTTTGAAGCAGTATGCAGGACAGCTTCTTTTCCTTCTGTTTCCATTGTGTGTGTAAATGCACTTAAACTGTTTTCAAAAGCGAGGTCGAGGAGCTCTCATAACTGTGGAACTTCTGTTCATTAGGAAGCCGTCCAGCGTCTCCATTCGAATTGCATCTTTTTGGAAAGCCAGCTGTTCCTTCTGAAGAAAGTCTGGCTTTAAAGTCTTTGCTGTTATCCATACCCACACAAAACAAATTATTCAGCTGCACAAGGTCAAAAGAGGATGTCAGCCTGTTTTTTTAATGAGTTCTCTATTTTCTTTGGATTTGTATCCATGTGACCCCTCAGAGATATAAAGGTCTCGGAGAACAGGTTTCATCTGACTTTTCGATAAATTAAAAACATTGCTTGGTTTTTTATTCCCAGAATGTCAGACCAAAGAGAAGCATGAGTGAAGCATTATGTGGCAGGATCTGCTCTGATGGTATTTCCTTGGGACAAACCTCGAAAACAACCAGCAGAACAGGTAGGATCACAGGCTTCAGCTACACATGTGCTGTCAATTTAGGATTCTGAACTAAAATCAACAAAATGGCTGAGAGAGGAGAGGCCGGGGTAACATTTTTCACATTTACCTTCATAACTCACAGACTGCAACAAATCTACCTGCCATCTTTTGGTATCAGCAACAGACACATGTGCCAACAATAACAATACCATTAAAATATTTACATTAAGAAGGATTCATAATATTAAAAATGCATTTAGAGACAAAAATGTCGTCAAGTCATATTCATAAAAATCATATCCCCCCTCTGGCAGAGTACTAGTCTAATCTATCAATCCAAACAAATATGATATAGTATTTTGTTCTTGTTGATTAATCAATATTATTAGTTTTTATTGTTTTTTAAATATTTAAATTGTTTAAAAAATATTTAAAATGTAATTCATTTATTACCTATAACCTCAGTCAAAATTTTTAAACAACAGAAAATAAATAACTGGTTTTACGAAGCAAAAAGTGTTTGTTTGTTTGTCTATTTATTTATTCACTATATTTATTGATTGATTTTAATAATTTATGTTTTTAAAATGTTTTTATGATATTGTTTAATTATTTGATAAACAAAAGGTCATTAAAATATTATATAGTATTTTTTAATGTATTAATTTGATTAGTTTTTATTGTTTTTAAAATATTTAAATAGTTTAAAATAATATTTATTTAATTTATTTCATGTTTATTTATTTTATTCATTCATTCATTTATTCATTTATGTATTTATTTTAATAATTTATGTTTTTAAAAATACTTTTATGATATTATTTTTTAAGTATTAAAATATAAGAATTATAATAATAATATCAAATAATTATTTAAAATAATATTTACAATTTAATTAATCTATTACCCATAAACCTCACAGTCATAATAAAATCAGCCAAGTTTTTTTTAACAACAGAAAATAAATAATCAGTTTTATAAATCAAAAAGTGTTTGTTTGTTTATCTATTCATTTTAACAATTTATGTTTTAATAATATTTTTATGATATTATTTTAATATTAGATAAAGAAAAAAAATATACAAATATTATAAAGTATTTTGTTCTTTTTAGTTTATGAATATTATTATTTTTATTGTTTTAATACAATATTTAAATTGTTTAAAATAATATTTGAAATGTAATTTATTACCCATAACCTCACAGTCATAATAAAATCAGCCAAGGTTTTTTTTTTTAAACAACAGAAAATAAGTAATTAATTTTATAAATCAAAAAGTGTTTGTTTGTTTATGTATTCATTTTAATAATTTGTTTTAATAATATTTGTATGATATTATTTTAATATTAGATAAATAAAAAAAACATTATAAAGTATTTTGTTCTTTTTTTATTTTGTTATGAATATTATTAGTATTGTTTTAATACAATATTTAAATAGTTTAAAATAATATTTAAAATTTTATTTATTACCCATAACCTCACAGTCATTATAAAATCATCCAATATTTAGACTGATTTTTAAACAACAGGAAATAAATAATGAGTTTTATAAATCAAAACATGTTTGTTTATTTATTTATTTATTCACTATATATATTAATTTTAATAATTCGTGTTTTTTATTATATTATTTTATTTTTAGATTAACAAAAGGTCATTAAAATATTACATAGCATTTTGCTTTTTTAATTAATTCATATCATTTTTTTTAAAGGTTTATTTTTTAAAATAATATGTAACATTTAATTTGCTATCTATAACCTCACAGTCATAATAAAATCAGTCTATCAATCTATCTATCTATATTCTGGTAGAAACAGAACTTTACATCAGTCTATTCTAGTCTAGTCTTTTGTTTAGGCATGTTTCATGTTGTCTTTGATTTCCACTATTTGTGAAAACTAATTTTGCAACTCTTCCTGCAATTAGATTTCATTTGTTCAAGTAGCAAACCAACCAGATAACTTTGATACTGGAGATTTCAAAATGGCTGCCATTCACTTAATTAGCTTCAAGCTAACAATCCACTGAGAGGAGCTTGTGTTTAGCCTGGTGGGGTTAGAGGTGGGGCCTGCAATCCACCTACCTTAAGGCAGATAGAACAGATAATCAAAGAATTCTGAGGTTTTCCACTGTAATTGGGCCATTATTTAGAAAAGCGGAGGAAGTTTATCAAGCTTTTAAATGAAGGTCTTTTGGCTGAAGTAGCACAGTGGAGAACTAGCCCTCTGGCTAACTGTTTTACTGGAAATACTGAGACCAAACACGGCCCCCATGATGATTGCTTGAGGTCCTGCTCTAAAAGTCTTAAGGTAAGTCATATTTCAGTTATTGCTTTTATATATCTTTACATAGCTAAATTAGTTAGCCTCAAATAAACCCAGTATCTTTCAAGGTATTTTGTTTGTTTTATCTTCCAAAATGACTACAAGTTTGAGCAGAAGTGACTAATATTTACCTCTTCAGTTCACGGCTGATATAGAAAATACAATGATGGATCTCAATTTTACGTTGTTCAGTGCTAGTCATGACAATTGTTGATGCTGTGTGAGTGAATTAGCCTTTTTGAACTACTTCATTGATTTCTGCAGCATGAAACTTTGACTGCAATGATTGTGTGTGTGTGTGTGTGTGTGTGTGTGTGTGTGTGTGTGGGTGGGTCACTTCCAGTCATTCTCCTTAGCATTCCCAGTGTGGTAGGACTCTGTTTACCAGAATGTATTAGTCATTAGATCTCTTTTATCTGCCAGGTTATTAAAAGAGACTGGTTCCTGTTAGCTTCGCCTTTTGAATTCAGTGTAAGAAAGATCAGTTTGAGTTAATGTTTGTCTAGATAGTGGACTAGTCATGTTGTCTACTAGCAACCCTGCTGGAAAGAAAAAAAATAATAGAAACCATCACAGAAATTCCAATGGTTTCCATTACAAATGCCATTACATACATTATAAACCATCAGCTATTAACCAGTAAAATTTTAAAATTTTATTAAAAATTTAAAAAAATGGTTTCCTGTAGGACTTATTGGTTTTATCAAGCCACTAATAGAAGGTGAAAAAAATGCTAGTAGAGACCAGCTGAGATTATTATAGTTTCGATTAAAACCAGTAAAATTGTTACAAATTCTGTGATGATTTCTATTGTTTTTTATTTATTTTTTAAAAATCTGGTTGACCAAGGGAGGTTCAGTTTTTAAAGGAACACTCCACTTTTTTTGAAAATAGGCTCATTTTCCAACTCCCCTAGAGTAAAACAGTTGAGTTTTACTGTTTTCGAATCCATTCAGCTGATCTCCAGGTCTGGCAGTTGCACTTTTAGCATATCTTAGCATTGATCATTGAATCTGATTAGACCGTTAGCATCTCGGTCAAAAATGACCGAAGATTTTCTATATTTTTCCTATTTAAAACTTGACTCTTCTGTAGTTACATCGTGGACTAAGACTGACGGAAAAAGAACAGTTGTGATTTTCTAGGCTGATATGGCTAGGAACTATACTCTCATTTCGGCATAATAATCAAGGAACTTTGCTACCATGGGTGCAGGAGGTGCAATGATATTACGCAGCCATCAACTCTGCTGGCTGCAACTCTGCATCTACACAAACTTAGTGCCGGTCACTTTCAGGCGCTGTGTAATATTATTGTGCCTGCTGCACCCATGGTACGGCAACAAACTTCCTTGATTATTATGCCGGAATGAGAGTATAGCTCCTAGCCATATCAGCTTAGAAAATCACAACTGTTCATTTTCCATCAGTCTTTGTCCACGATGTAACTACAGAAGAGTCGAGTTTTAAATTGGAAAAATATTGTCATTATATATGGTCATTTTTGAACGAGATGCTATCGGTCTAATCAGATTCAATGGTCTATGCTAAGCTTAAATAAATAATTAAAGCTAAAATTGCTACCGCCAGACCCGGAGATCGACTGAATGGATTAGAAAATGGTAAAACTCAACTGTTTAACTCTAGGGGAGCTGGACAATAAGCCTATTTTTTTTTTTAAAAAAAGTGGAGTGTTCCTTTTAAGCTAATACAAAAACATCCAAGTCTAACACACTCTTATGCCATTTTCATAACTATTGTACGTTTTGGTGAATTGGTCAATTTGTGTAAATTTGTAGTACAATCTCATTAGTATTTTTTTATTATGCAATCAGCTCTTGCTCCACTGAGGTTTGATTGTGTCGTTAAGGGTAAAGCTTATTTATTTATTCATTTAGTTAGTCATTTAGTTAGTTAGTTAGTCCTATAAATTTTCATACAAATTCATCAGAAAATCACCAGTGTGTAAGATTGTCAAAAACATGTTGGTCTCTTCAACATGATTATATAATGATGTTTTTTTTTTTAACCATATCTTTATTGGAAATATTTTGCAGTCCTTTACTGTGATATGAAGCTCTTTAACACAATATCTGTTAAAACAAATTAATAAACAGTTAAAATGTTATTTATTTCATATTTATTTTTATATATACTTTAGCTTGAGATATACACATTTACACACATGTATACACATTTATTGTATTTGTTTATAATAAAATGTATTATATGTTAAAGAGCTACATATGCAAATGATTATTCATTATTTTAGTTTTTTATTATTAGATAAATGAAACCCCAATTAAATATGAATATCATACAAATATCATACTTTTTTTTTTTTTTTTAACCTTTTTTTTTTTATTATTATTATTATTATTATTATTTTATTTTTTTTTTTTTTTTTTGGATAGATGTAGATGTAGCTCCCTAAAACTGTCTGTATACAATTAATTATTTTTATTATTATTATTATTATTATTATTATTATTATTATTAGATGAACAAAACCTCAATTAAATATTATAAATAATATCAGATTTTTTAAATAAAATTTTTACTGGAAATATTTTGTCGTCTT
Organism: Labeo rohita; assembly: GCF_022985175.1. NCBI lineage: Eukaryota > Metazoa > Chordata > Actinopteri > Cypriniformes > Cyprinidae > Labeo > Labeo rohita. Next base: position 15,102,570 of record NC_066892.1, on the reverse strand, counting down.
TTACAATTAGATATGTTGTTCTTTAAACAATATCTGTCTTGTCTGTCTGTCTGTCTGTCTGTCTGTCTACATTTATATTTATTCATTATTTTAGAATTCTTTATATTAGATAACTTTTTACTGGAAATATTTTGCAGTCCTTTACAATTAGGTATGTTGCTCTTTAACACAATGTCTGTCTGTTAACATTTATGATTATTCATTATTTTAGAATTATTTTATATTAGATAAAACCTAAATTAAATATTATAAATAATATCAGATTTTTTTTAAACCAAATTTGTATTGAAAATATTTTGCAGTCTTTTACAAATAGATATGTAACTCTGTCTGTATAAATTTTTTATTATTCATTATTTTAGAATGTTTTTTAATTGTATTTTTTATGATATTAAACTCTTAATTAAATATTAAATAATATAAATAATCTTGTTTTTTTAACAAAATTGTCACTGGAAATATTTTGCAGTCCTTTACAGTTAGATCAGAGGTGGAGAGTAGTAAAGTATTTTTATTTTACTCAAGTAAATATAAAAACTATCTGTACTATCTGTAAGTGTTTTTATTTGGAAAAAATGTGTACTTTACTACATTCCAAAGCACAATAACGTACTTTTTATTGCACTACATTACATAAATAAAATTGTGGGTTTTTTTTTTACCCTTCATTCATCAGAACATTAAAAAAGGGGTACTTTTTTGTACTCAAATAAATCTTTGAATTACTTTTACTTGAGTAAAAGTAAGAAAGTACTAGATTTCTAATGTAATTAAGTATTAAATGATATTTAATGTGCAATATTATGCTTTGGAATGTTGTGAAGTAGTTTTCTAAAGAAAAACACAGAGAAAGTACAGACACTTGAAAAGTACTTTTAAAGCAGAGTAAAATACTTCTCTGCTGTCCGCCTCCGCTAGATATTTCGATCTATAAACAATACCTGTCTGTCTACGTTTATGATTATTCATTATTTTAAAATTATAAAAATATTATATTAGAGAAATAGAATATTAGAGAAGAAGAACTCCAGTTCTTTTTATTATTTTTTTTAACCCATTTTTTTGGGAAATCCTTTGCAGTCCTTTACTGTTTGATATGTAGGTCTTTAACACAGTATCTGTCTATCTGTATACATTTATGGATATTAATTATTTTAGAACATTATTTTATTATTAGATAAATAAAACCCCAATTAAATATTATAAATAATATATATTTTATTTATTTATTTTTTTTGTTATTGTATATTGTCTTTTTAATCGTCTGAACTTCTGATCTTTTTTTAAAAAAAAAAAATATTTTTTTTTTTTTTTTTTTTTTGGGTGCATACTTTGCTCTTAAAGTAATTTGCGGTCAGGTCGTTGTCCTTTTCAGTCAGAAATATGTAGCTTTCAACAGCCACTGAATCATTTCATCCTTAAAAGTGTTTATCCATGAATGTGCTCATCCAAATGATGTGTTTTGGAATTGATAATCATCACATGAGGTTTTTGAATGAGCTATGTACTTATTTGGAATATGCACGCTCGGTCACAATAAGTACGAATGATTTCGGGCTAAGCGAAGGTCAAAATAAGTGCAACGACATCCCAGTCTATTCTCACTCAGTTGTCAGGCCAGAAAAAAATATTTCAGGTGTGAGAGTTTGCGGTCAGTAGACCAACATGAACTATTCGGTTCGAGAGACACTGGCAGACGGTGGTGTAGCAGGAGCGTGTGACTTTACGTAAGGGTTTGCATGTGTATACTATAGTTTTTTACTTGAATAAAGAACCAGCAGGCAGGGGAGCAACTGTGCTTTTCGTTCAAGTAGAAAGATTAAGGATTATTTGTGCAGCCCTCCGTGTCATTGAGCTGTGTTGTTTTTTCTTCTTACCTCATTTGTATGGCTTTTAAATGATACGTTATGCCAAAGCGCAGCTCACTTGGTCAATGTGGTGATGTTTCTATTGACTGTAAAATATCGAGGACTGATGAGGGAATCATCATTTCTCAGGCACACGCATTAAAGGCCCTCTAGGCAGTAGCGTTTCATGCTTAAGCTGAAACACATACTGTAGGTTGTATTCCCTTTACCACAATTTGGCGTTATATTGCAAGCCTTGACAGAACTGGATGAAAATCTGCCTTTGAGTTCTATTTCATGCTCATTTTATAAAGATATCCTTGAACATAAAGTGCACATCTGGATTTTTATGAAACCGTTATTTGCGAAACGGGTTCAGATATTTTATGCGGCTTCTAGGGATCGAGGCCTCTACTTCTTGCTCAACTCGTTCACCCTCGTGTTGCAGTTCGTCGTGGCGTGCGTCCGCTCGCTCGCAGTCAATCTGTCCGCAGACGAACAGGCAGTTTTAAGGGGCAATGGCACTTCGAATGCTGGAGTTGTTTTCTTTGGCTGTGTACTTTCTGAAGACAAACTCTGGCCAGATTTTTTTTTTTTTTTGGCTTCGTTCAGATGCTATTGCAGTAAGTTTGCTTCTTTCTGTCATGCTAACTGGAATAAACAAAGGCTCCTTGTTGTTAGTCATACTTCCTTGTGGGGGCTTTTAGATTGCTAACACTGAAGTCCTGATTTGGACATACATGAGAAGGAACTGTTAAAGGGAAAGTTCAACCAAAAATTTTAATTTACTTAACCTCCTCTTGATCCAAACCAATGTGAATGGCTATAATAAGCAGGGAGACGTTTAGCAGTATGTCCAAGCTGTTCTCTTCCTTTTATATTTTTAGTTAGTTTATGTTTTTATGTTTCTTAAGATTCAAATCAGCGTATTAGAATGATTTCTGAAGGATCATGTGACTCTGAAGACTGGATTAATGATGCTGAAAATGTAGATTTGATCACAGGAATAAATTGTTTTAAAATGTATTCAACTAGAAAGCAGTTATTTTAAATAGTAAAAATATTTCACTATATTATTGCTTTGCTGTATTTTGGATCAAATAAATGCAGGCTTGATGAGCAAAGCAAAAAACATTACAAATCTTACTGTTCAAAAACTTTTGACTGGTAGTGTACTTTCACTTAATTTAGAATATATATGAAATTTGAGTATTTATTTTAAAGTATTTATTTTATCATTTTATATTGTGTGTGTGTATATACACTAAATAATACTAAAATAATATAAACTAAATTATACAAATAAATAGTTAAAAAATGTAATACATTTTTATTTATTTATTCATTCATTCAAATTAATTTTTTATATTGTATTTATATATTATAGTTATTTATTTATATATTTATATACTAAATACTATTATATTATAGCTTAAAACACACATTTACACAAATCTGCACTAACATAAATTAAAAAAATGTGATTTATAATTAAATATAATATATATTATTAACTATTATAGCTGATATATATACTGTATCAGCTGTAATAGTTATATTTGTGTAAATGTGTATTTTAAGCTCTAATATAATAGTATACTAAAGTTACTACAAGTAATTTTATTTCTTTATTACGTTTTTTTTTTTTTACATATATTTTAGCTTAAAATACTATTCTAACTTAAAATATACACATTTACACAAATGTACACATTTGTTGTATTTTAGTTATAATTAAATATGAGATATTGTAATTATTATAGCTGAACTATATACACACATTTATAAATAAATTAAACAAATAAAAATAAATAAATGTTACGCATGTCTTGTCTTACTGTGCCTGGACTGTTTTTTCTTCTGGTTCATGACAGTTAGGGTATGTCGAAAAACTCCCATCTCATGTTGTCCCTCAACATCAAAATCGTCCTATATCGCTGTTTTACCTTTTTTGTTAAGGGTGTTTGCATGTTCACTTTGCAAAGACTGGGTCGGTAGTTCTGCAGCGATGTAGGATGATTTTGAAATGATTTTTGAAGTTGAGAGAGAAAATACGATTGGAGTTTTTCAACATACCCTAACTGTCTTGAACCAGAATACACAGAGCTCATGGAGAGCAAGACAAGATGAGCGTTTGGGATTAAAAAGTATTTAAATTGTATTTTTAAAAAATGAAAATAACCAATCATTTTGCTAGATAAGACCCTTCTTCCTCGGCTGGACTCGTTTACAACCACATTTGGGATCGTTTGATGCCACATTTAAACTGCATTTTGGAAGTTCAGAATCGGGGCACCATGCATGGACTGCCCATTATATGGAGAAAAAACCTGAAAAGTTTTCCTCAAAAAACATAATTTCTTTACAACTGAAGAAAGAAAGACATGAACATCTTAGATGACAAGGGGGTGAGTACATTATATGTGAATCTTTGTTTTGGAAGTGGACTTCTCCTTTAAGATACAGTATTGTTTCAAGGGTATGTAAACTTTTGAATGGAGTAAATTTTTATTTGTATATATAAACATCTGTTATGTGAAAAAGCTTATTCAGGACAGTAGTAAATAAAAAACAGCATGCAATTTTCATGATCCCTTTTAAAGTTTTAGTTAAAATTTGAATAATAATTTATCTATTATTTAATAAAATTATGTACGTTTTATAAATTGTATTTATTAGTAAGTTTGTTTAGATTAGTCTAGTTTTATTTAGTTGACTTTTTAAAGATTTTTGGTTGTGCTATTCCTTTAAGCTAATAGATTGGATCTGCACTTTGGTGTTTTTGCCAGAAATGATTGTAGACAGGATAATAAGACAGGCTTGATTACTTGTCTAAATGCCTTTTGCTGACCCTTCAGTAACATTAATCTTATCATCAGTGGCGTAACAATGCAGCTACTTGAAAACGCATTTTTTCGCACAATCAGTTTGAGTTACCAGAGTATCTCTTTCCAACAGTTTGCTAGTTGAGCTGTAACTCCAGAGTAGCTTAATGTCTTGACGCCCGTGAGGTGGCTGAACACAAACTCCATGAATAGGCTTGTTTACCAACCACAAGTGGTTCCACTCACCAAAACCATAACAGCACAGTACACAACAGGGGTGTAGTTGACTTTTACAGCTTCCTGGTGGAAAAGAGCTTTCAGCTGGCCAGCACCTGCAGAGCTTCAAGGCTGTAATGTGCAGTAGATGTTGGCCAGAAAGACATGACCTCAGTTTTTCGTGAGCGACATGGAAACCTTTTTTTAAAGGCCGTCTTCAGGCTTATTCAATATCAGATGGATGAAATTGGCTAAGACTTCACTGACAGACTTGCAAACGATTCCGTCAGACTGACTCATTCATTGTGCCTTTTCACTTCCGAGACATCGAGACAATGGAGTTTAGGCGTGTGGCTTGCTGTTGAAGCAAACTGTCCAAGTGAATAATAAAAATGGCTGTACTTTGGGTGTGCTGAGGTTTTCCTGCCTCTTCATTTCCCCTAAATGAAATCAGACTGAATGTCAAAAACATCTGTCCTAACTGATTCCCTCCTTTTGAGGCCACACAGAGGCGTGTTTGGTCTTTTTTCTTTGATTTATTCTGTAACTGTAACCGTAATGGGTTTGCCCCAGTCAACTTCCCCAGTGTTCAGAAGGTCATCTGAGACTCGAGGGCCACCTAGATCCAAGGTTGTGGGACGGAACTGAGCGATTCGATTGGGTGAGGTCTTTTTGAAGGAGATGTCCTGAGAGATGCTTGACCGAGTCAAAGTACACATGGATCAAATGTTTCATGTGATTCATGTATTCACAAGGTGCAGCCGGATCCCTCAATGCTGAGCTCATGATTAGCCACCTGAAAGGAGGCCAAGAACTGAATTTTAGCCCAACTGGTAGATATCCAGATGTTTTAAGGGAGCCGCGCAGCTTGTGTGGAGGAAGAAGGTGTTGATGTGCCAAAGTAGCAGTGTAACACTTAACATGGACACAAATCTTAATGATTGGTTTAAGGAGAAACATGACTGGGCTGTAATTTATGTCTTTATAGCATAGTCTTCTCTTGGCCGTCCTGTTGCCTTGTTCTGTGCATGGGTGGGACCAGGCTTCTGTAATCTTTCAAATTATTTGCTTTTCTTCTATCTATCTACAGTATCTGTGCATTAATTTGTTTATTTATTCATTCGTGCATTCGTTTGTTCCGTCATTCATTTGTTCATTTGTTCATTTATTCGTGCACTCGTTTATTCATTTGTGCATTTATTCATTTAGTTCTGCCTTTATTTGTGCATTTATGTATTTATAAATTCATTTGTTTATTTTCTCATTTATTATTTAATTAGGTATTTATGCATTCATTGTATGTATGTATTTATGCATTTATTTATTTGCGCATTTACTTATTTATGCTTTTATACATTTATTTAGGCATTTTTTTAATGCATGTATTTATTTGTGCATTTATGTATTGATTTTTATTATTCATTCATTTATGCATTTATTTATTTATTCATTCATTTATGCATTTATTCATTTACGCATTTATACATTTATTTAGGTATTTATTTATGCATTTATTTGTGCATTAATTTATGCATTAATTAATTTATGCATTTATTTATGTTTCAATTAATTTATTTGTGTATTTATGCATTTGTTGTGCATTTATGTATTTTATTTATTTTTAAATTAATTTATTTATGCATTTATTTATTTTATACATATTTATTTGCGCATTTATCTATTTATGCATTCATTTATTTGTTCATGCATTTAAGCATTACATTTATTTATTTATTTTTAAATTAGTTTATGAATTTATTTTGTTTATACATTTAATTATTTGTGCATATTTGTATGTATTTATGCATTTATTTATTTTTATTTACTCATATATTTATTTATACAGGGAAAATATACTTTTCAAATATGCATAAAAATCTCTTTCCCATTTTTAACATGATCAAATCAGGCTTGTAAAATAATTTTTTGATTCAAACCAGTACTCTGAGCTAAACCATTTCATTTTAACCATCACTGTCAAATGTTTTTTTGCTTGCCATTTTAATTTTTTTATTCTAAAGGGAAGTGAGTTTAATTTAGGAATTACTCTTATGATTTACACAGAAATCAATGGGGTTTGTTGGACCCCAAATGTAAAGACAGCAAAGTCATTCTCACTAGAGGAATATTGAGCAATGTCTTTGTTTCACTCCTAAAGCATTCCCACAGTTTTATTGATGAACTCCAGCAATAAGAGGCTTTATAAGACTTAAAAACGTAAAAACAAGATAATTACTAAATTCATTCCTAATAAAAACAAGCCTTTCAAATTTAAATGTTGCTTTTATAAAGCTTTTGTAGTCCTCTTAAAATCAAGTGTTTCTTTTGGAGCAAATAAAAGTCTTTGCCATTTGATTGAGGTATATTTGCAATTACAGGAACACAAATGTAGTTTCAGTTAAGCCAGATGAGGAATTATACGATGAATGAAGACTTCACGCTGTCGTGGTGGTTAAAACAAATGGAAACAGTTTAACAAGCACTTAAAATGCCTTCATATCCTCATGTCATTCCTTAAACCTCATAAAGACTTTCGGCTGCTCGTCAGACACATGATGGTGAGAACCATTTGTTGTAAAGAGATGTACATCTTCAGTTCTCACATTTGGCACACTATGGGTTTCGTTTGAGTAGTGTTGATTGCACTTTCTCCAGTGCCAGGCTAATTGATACCCAGGCCAAGAGGAACAGGGTAAACAGAGACAGCTGCATTACCGCTCCTGCAGGAATCAGCCTTCCCATAATGCTCTTCCTGTCAGGCCACATCAGAGGCCAGGAGATGGGCACACAAAGGCGATGTTTGCTCAATCTATCCAAGCGAGGCTGTTCAATTGGGGGAAACTGAACTTTCCCATCGGTGTCATCCTTTTTTTTTTTTTTTTTTTTTTTTTTTTTTTTTTTTTTTTCCTCTCCCCCTGTTGGTATCCATTGGGGGGGAAAGAGTGATTTTGAGCAAACTTGTTTTTTTTTAAACAAAATATTTCATGTAGATTCTTAAGTTAAAAAGGTTTTCTTGTTTTTCTTTGTCTTGTCCTTTTTGTCTCATTCTTATTCTTCATGTTCTTCGTTTTTCATCTTCTTGTACTTGTCCTTTCCTTGTTCTTTGTTGTTCATCTTGTTCTTCTTTGTTTTTTCTTGTACGTGTCCTACTTTGATGTTCTTCATCTTGTTCTTGTTTTTCATGTTTTTCTTTGTTTTTCATCTTCATCGTCATGTATTTGTCGTCTTTTGTTCTACTTTGTTGTTCTTCATCTTGTTTATTTTTCAAAAGGGTAGATGGGTATTAATAATTAATATTAATAAACAAAATATTAATAGTTGATTGTTAATTGTTGATTCTTAAGTTAAAAAGGTTTTCTTGTTTTTTGGTTGTTGTTGTTTTTTTGTCTTGTCCTTTTTATCTTGTTCTTTGTTCTTGTTATTCTTTGTTTTTCGTCTTTGTCGTCTTTGTTGTACTTTGTCTTCTTGTTCTTCATTCTCCATGTTCTTTGTTTTTCATCTTTGTTTTCTTGTACTTGTCCTCTCATGTTTTTCTTTGTTGTTCTTCGTCTTTTTCTTCATGTTCTTTGTTTTTTTTTAATCTTCGTCGTCTTGTACTTGTCCTCCTTTGTTCTTTGTTGTTCTTCATCTTGTTCTTGTAGTTCATTCTTCATGTTTTTTCTTTTTTCATCTTCTTATCTTCTTGTACTTGTCCTCCTTTGTTCTTGTTTTTTATTCTTCATATTCTGTTTTTCTTTGTTGTTGTTGTTCTTCATTCTCCTTTTTTTGTTTCTTCATCTTCTTGTACTTGTCCTCCTTTGTTCTTCTTTGTTGTTCTTGTTCTTCATTCTTCATGTTCTTTGTTTTTCATCTTTGTCTTTCTATTGTCCTCTTTTGTTCTTCGTTGTTCTTTATCTTGTTCTTCGTTCTTCATGTTCTTTTTTCATATTCATCTTTCTGTACTTGTCCTCTTTTGTTCTTCGTTGTTCTTAAGGTTTCATCATCTTTGTTTTTCATCTTTGTTTTCTTGTACTTGTCCTTATGTTTTTCTTTGTTGTTCTTCATCTTGTTCTTCTTTTTTCATGTTCTTCTTTGTTTTTCATTTTCATCGTCTTGTACTTGTCATCTTTTGTTCTTCGTTGTTGTTCTTCGTCTTGTTCTTGATTCTCCCAAAGGGTGATTTTTGAGCAAATTTGAGGAGCAGCCATATAGTTGGGTATTTTTGACTTTTTTTAAACAAAATATTAATAGTTGATTGTTAATTGATTCTTAAGTTAAAAAGGTTTTCTCTTTTGTCGTCTTGTCCTTTCTGTCCATTTCATCTTGTTCTTTGTTTTTCATCTTTGTCGTCTTTGTTGTTTTTTGTCTTATTCTTGATCTTCATTCTCCATGTTCTTCTTTTTTCATCTTCTTGTACTCGTCCTCCTTTTTGTTCTTCATTGTCTTGTTCGTGTTCTTCTTTGTTCTTCACCTTTGTGTTGTAGTTGTCCTTTGTTCTTTTTAGTTGTTCTTCGTCTTGTTCATTCTTTATGTTCTTCTTTTATTTGTCATCTTCATCTTTTTGTACTTGTTCTCCTTTGTTGTTTGTTGTTCTTCATCTTGTTCTTCATTCTTTATGTTCTTCTGTTTTTCATCTTTGTCTTCTTGTGTCCTCCTTTGGACAAGTGTCCTCTTTTGCTCTTCTGTTGTTTTTCACCTTGTATTTGTTCTTATTTAATCTTTGTCCTTTTTTTTTGTTCTTCTTGTCTTTTTTCCTTTGTTCTACTTTGTTGTTGTTTTTCTTCTTGTTCTTCTGCTTCTACTTATTTTTTGGATCCCACAAAAATGCATCAGCGGCCTCATGTGTCTTGAGTCTTATTTGAATCTTACTTGGTGTGTTTAACTGTGCAAGACTTCTAATTTAATTAGTGTTTTCAGGATTCTTACGCTGCTAAGGAGGGAAACATTTTTTCCCCCCTCCCTAGGACCCTGTAGGACCCTCAATGGGTCACGCTCTGAATTTGAGGATGTCGTGGGCCCATAGAAGAGTGACTTCAGTGTGTGGCAGTCCAAATAGTTGCTAAGCTGTAGAAGAGGATTGTTTGCTTATGTCAAGCCCAACAGAATAAATGAGGGCAACAGTGGGCGAATGTATTGACCTGACTCTTCTTTGTCTTATTCTGTCCATATTTGTAGAGTCGTGGCAACCTCACAGAAGGATAAAGGCCACATTTTTGGGGGGTAAAGCTTAGAAAACAAAGAACTGGGGTCTATTGGTCGAAATGAGGTCAGTGTTGCCCTCCTAGAATGTAGAAGCTGTTTTTGTAAGAGCTGCTAATGCAGGCATAGCTTGACTCTGTACACTTCTAAACTGACCTGAGGACTTTTGGGCTTCGGGAACTTTCTCAGGTCTTGTTTAGCTGTCCATCTTTCCTCTTTTCTGCTTCTGCATGTCTCATTTTATTAGCGTTATTGTCTTTTAGTATTTTAACCTCGTTGACCTCATTGAAACTCCAATATTTGCAACTGCTGGTTTGGTTTTAGTGTTTAATTTCAAATGGTGTTGAGTCTCTCAATGATACGACACATGGTTCACACATTTTTACAGCAGATCTGGCTTCTTCCATGTGCCTGCATGGCTTATGTGCCACATTATCAACTGCTTGAATGCCGTAAGATTAAACCAAGAAGGCACGCCACAGCTGATAAATCTAACTTGTCATCCCGTGTCTTGAATCAGCTGCATTTATAATCTTCATGTGTTGATTGCTGACATGAAAGAATCCTTTACATTCTGACCACCTTTAAATCAAAGATGGTGGATGGGGGCTCAAGCTCAGGCTGCACTGAAGCGCATTTATTTTTAAAGGCCTGCTGTATGGTTTTATTAATATGAGGTTAAACAAACAGTGACATGCCGGCTCAGACTACACTCATTCATTCTGGAATGCTGTCAGAATCCACATATATGCCAGCTCTCCATAAATAACTTCTGTTCGGAGCTACGATGGACAGTGAATTTAGTCTGCATTAATGTTTCAGTGTATATGTACATACATTTTTCAGGTCTTTCTATAGAAAACAGATGGCATTTGTTTTGAAGTTTAAAGTTTTGGCTATAGATGTCTGCACTTTTAGGAAAAAAAACATACAAAAGCTGTCACTGTGACGGTACCTTTTAAAAAGGCGCACTTTTGTAGATAATATGTACCTTTAAGGTATGAAAACTGACTTTTTAGGTACAAATGTGCACCTTCTGAAGAGATACTGCCCCAGTGACTGCTTTTGAACCTTTTTTTCCTGAGAGAGTAATCTAATGTCAGATAATATCAGTGTTTATACATATTTGGTTCATGTTTACTGTACGCAAATGGAAAAATTAATGAGTAATGAATTATGGGTGGATAAGTATTTCAAACTATGAGCATGAGGCAGATGATGAAACAGGAAGGACACCTCCACAAAAACCATGAGCTCATCTGTGGGCGAAATTTATGGCAGCCTTTTAACACTGAAACCAAATATTTAGGGCTATTAACCAAATATTGAGGATATTATTTATTTGCACCATTAATTAAAGATAAGATGTTATCTTATCACAAAGTTGAATGCTACCTCTAAAAATGTAAATATCTTTATATACACATTCTACCAGTCAAAAGTTTGGAATAAGATTTTTAAATGTTTTTGAAAGAAGTGCCTTATGCTCAGCAAGACTGCATTTATATATAAAACATGCACTAAAACAGTAATATTATAATAAAGATCATTACAGTTGAAAACAATGTTTCTATTTGAATATATTTTAAAATGTAATTTATTCCTGTGATGGCAAAGCTGAATTTACAGCAGCCATTATAATATGTTTATATTTCACTACAACTCATAACATTGACAAGGTTAATGTATATATTTTAATATTTAATGTACAGAATAGATTTGCTAGAGAGATAACAATGAGAGTAGTTAGATGTCTGACTTTTGTATCACATAGTTTAGATTTATTTTTATTCTTTTAATAGATAAATTCATACATATTGTCCGTTCAGAAATTCTAATGAAGCTTGTAGTCAGAACAAATCTAGTTGTCAGTATTTATGGCCTGTGCCTTACTCAGTTGTGCTTTTCCTGAGGAGGTACAAAGGAAGGTTGTTTTGCACCTTGAGTTTTATTTAACTCTGTCAACTTTTTTTCTCTCAAACAGACCTTCAGGTGGGCATTAGATGATTCTTTTGAAACCTGGTTTGAACGAACAACATCAAGTCTGCTTGATGTTAGCAAAAGTTACTTTTCTTTTATTTCTTATGTATTAACATAGCTTCCCTGCATGGCCCAAACAATGACTACAACCATTAATGATATTAGCTTCATCCTCATCCACTCATTTCCTCTCCTCCTCCCCTACCTGTGTTCTGTTACCTGTTGTATTACCTGACCCTCCTCCTGCAGTCAATGGCTGTAAAATGCTAATGTGGCTTAATTGTGAGAACTTCACTGAAAGTAGATAAAAGGGGAACAGGCCAGTTCAAATGCACATGAGCGACAGCTGTATTTAACCCACCCTCATATGATAAAACAGCTTTGGTTAGCAGAAAACAAACATTTTTGACAGGAAACCAGGTTTAACTGATTGTCTCACAAGATGATTTCTCAGTGTCAATCAGTGTTTTAGTATTTTAGTACTATTTATTGTTAAATTAGCTTTAAATTAGTTTTTATCATTTTAATGTATGCTTCTATCATTTACAATATTTTTCATTTATTTATTTAGAGAGTCACCAATGATTCAGGAGTTTAGGACACAGCATAGAACACAATAACTGTTTTATTTCCTATTTGGATTTATGCATATACTTCAGTTTTTAAGATTAACAGTTTTTTCCAAGGCTTTGTTAGATGCCAGTGTTTCCTGTCATAACTATGCAAAGATTTGGTTTTTAAAACCAGTATCATATTATTAGATGGCTCTGTGGAATGCTTGATTCTGATTAGTCAGTCACGACATTCCAAGGTATGTTATTCCCAGATAACAAAAAGCTAATAACAAAGATTCATCCGGGAAACAAGTCGGCGCTATACAGTTGATCATTTTTCTTAGTGAAAGCTTTGCATTTGGTTAGCAAATCAAATATTATAACTCAATTCAGTATTATGTGTACAATTTCTTAATTATGTCATCCTGGTTTTGTGGACTTGTTCTTTTGTTTTAAACACAGCTGCTGACATTTGTATTTTGTACACTCTAAGATAACTAACAAACTTAATTATTTATGTGGTGAAATGTTGTGTAATAACAGTGGTATGACTGCACTGTGTCCCTAAAATGTCTGTCTAGTTTGAACTTGCTGCTTGCTAGCAACTGATTTCTTCATGGAAGCTTTGCCTTCAAATATTTCAACTCAGATCAGTGTTTCATGTCTAATTATTCACTTTTGTGGCAGGCAGCTGTGTAATAAATGGGATAATATACATCTAGCCAGTTGTTATTGCAAAATAAAGATGTATATTATCCCTTGCTTATTATAATCTTAATTCAAGTGATAAAGGATTTTGAAAGTCTGACAGTAATCAGTGTTGAGTGCTACTGTAAAGTTAACCCTGCCTGGTTTAAATGTTTCAAAATGATTAACAGTTGAAAATTTTAGAAATTTAGAAAAGTAATCAAAAAGTAATCAAAAGTGATGTTACATTACTTTAAGTAATTGAAAAGTTACTACTTATTACATTTTAAATCAAGTAACTTGTAATCTGTAACCTATTACATTTCCAAAATAACCTTCCCAGCACTGAATTTAAGTTTATATATATTTTTTTAATCCAATGGTTTCATTTTTATTTCTGTTACATCTTGCAATTCTGAGTAAGAAAACTCAAAAAAATAGGTAAAAAAAAAAAAAGACAAAAGTAAACTCTCAATTCTGACAACTGTGTGATATAAACTCCCAAATCTGAGTTATAAAGTTGGAATAACGAGAGATAAAAACACAATTCCGAATTTTATTTCTCGCATTTCTGACTTTCTTGCAATTCTGACTTTTCTTGCAATTTCAAGTTTATTTCTCGCAATTCTGACTCTTTTCTTGCAATTCCGAGTTTATTTCTCGCAATTTGGAGTCTTTTCTTGCAATTCTGACTTTTCTTGCAATTTCAAGTTTATTTCTCGTAATTCTGACTCTTTTCTTGCAATTCCGGGTTTTTCACAATTCTGACCTTTTTTCTCGCAGTTCAGAGTTTCTCACAATTTTGCCTTTTTTCTCATGATTCCAAGTTTTTTTTTCTCACAATTCTGACTTTTTTTTTCTCTGAACTGAAATATAAACTCATAATTGCGTGTTATAAAGTCAGAATTGCAAAATTTTCTAAACTAGACAGAACTATAAAAATGAGCTAAATTAGCATTTTCTGTAATGGTTAGAATATGTTGGTAAATTTGTTGAATACTGAATTTCTTCATGGTGTCTTTAACTTTTAAATTGACACTTTTTTCCTTATGTTACCTTTTGTGGCAAATAATAAAGTTAGCTATAACAAATAATCATTTTGCCCTTGCTTTACTATTTATTTATACCATTTCTTATTTGGGAATGTCCTCCTTGCTAAAATATTCATTAAACTTGTCTGGAATTTCCTCTTACGCATTTACTGAGTTACAGCATCTACATGGTTAACAGCAGTCATTAATAAAACTTTTCTTGTGTGCTTAACAGCTCCACCGCAGACGACAATGCTCTATTGACGTCTAGGGGTTAATTTGCAGTGTTTCAAGAGTGGCGTAAACAATTTAAGCCTTATGACTTGCCATGAAGGTGATTTACCTGTCTGCTTATCCTGTGCACACACCCACTCTTAAATCGGCTGCCGCAGAATTTAAGTGGTCATAAAGTTGTGTTGCTGCAAGCAGTTGGTCAGGGTTTATCCCTTGGGGATCTCCAAAAATAAACTGGTTTATATGGATTACCAAGGGAGAACACGTGTAAAGTCCATATTGAATTTCCATTGTGTCCTGCCACCGCTTTCCCCTTCTTTTAAAGTGGATACGCGTTGGCATTTTAAAAGGGAAACTGACCAGCATTTGTTTGAATATCGTCTGGGTTTATTTAACTGCAGCGTGATTTAATGTCGTCCGAACATTTGGTCATATTTCCTACATGGTCAGAATCCATCCAAACATTTAGACATCTGTCGGCTAATTCTTAATGGCTGTACGAAACATTGCTAGTATTGCTGCCATGGGATAAATTAGCAGTGGTATAAATTTTTAAAGGGTGATTTAAAGTCAACATGATGTCAAAAATGAATGCTTTTTTTAAATGAATGTTGCTGTGAGCAATTCATTGGTGCATATTATTCTTAAAAAGAAAAATCGTCTTTGTCATCTATAATCAAAATGTTATAACTTGGTGTCATTGTTGGATAATGTTTACCAATAGCTAAATGGCTGTTTTGGCATTGCTTCATCCGGCCTGGCTTTATTCTGGTATGTGACTCACTTTTCATGATTGAAAATCCATCAGGAATTGATTTTAATCAAGTCCTGCCACGTTTTTGTCTTTCTTAATGTCCTGTTTCAATCCGAAAGGTCACTTTATAGAAGTAAAATGAATTCAAACGGGGGTTTCTAGTCGGTAACTAGTTGACAATGGTTTTTCGGACACAAATAAAACAAGTTATATCACAATAAACATTTATTTTTGAAGCGCACACCCAAATGTCTTCATAACCTAATCTAACTGAAGGCAAAATTATGAAATTAATTTATATTTGAGGTCATTTTCATGTTTAAATTCAGAGTAGAATGAGCAACTTTACAAAATTGGACAGTTGAATACCAGGGTTGTATGTGATGTGAACATCATTTTTGAACAAAAGATATGGGTTTTTCAACATATAGTGTGATTGGGAAAAATATAATTGTGTACTAGACAAATGAAGCCTCTGGGCTTTATATTGATGAAAACCTATTAAAAATATACTTAACGAACATGAGATGTACCCACAATTATAGAATGACCCAGCACACATACCATCCAATAATCACAGTAAACTTTATGCTTTGTTACAAATTTTAAATTCTATTTAATAATAATATTCAAACGATAAATGCCGTTTTGGCGCTGTTTCATGCTGAGTGACAGAACTGTAGCGCCTCACGAATTTCAACACGACATAAACATGAATAAACATCCAAAGGTATGTTAAAAGAAGGAGTACAACTTACCGAAATCCGTATCTTGTCTCATGTAGTCGTTTAATCAGTGTTTCAACCGCGCAAAGACGTCAACAGCTTGTAAACAATGTCACGTAACGTCACGTTTACCTCAGAAAAAAAAACAAAAAAACATTAGGTGACCATTTAGTAAAATGAACGCTAGAGAGGAGCATTTTGCTAAATATATGCGACATACAACATTTGTTAATTGTATTGGTTTTTAATTTTTTTTTTTTTTTTACTCTTTTTCAGTGTTTCATTTGTTTTAGAAAATTCGTTTTTATTACAGCAACCATTTAAATTTTTATATTTGGGGGGGGAAAACGAATTGGAGTAGAAATATAATTATGTAATTGTAACATTATTATGATAAAAGCTTCATTGAGAGTAATTTCAGCATTTGTACAAATCAGTTCATTTTAACCTTCAGTATTATAGTAATGTAATAACTGACTCAATTAAATTCAAGTTTATTTGTATAGCACTTTTCACGCAGCTTTACAGAAAATGAAAGTTTCTATAATATATTCAATAGTAGCTTACTAGTGGTGACTATGTCAAGTTGATAAACTTATGCAGAGATGTATGGTAAAACTCAGTTAATGATGTAATCAAACAGACGATTAGCACTATTAACAATAATGAATAATATGTTGCAATCAAACTTACAGCAAAATTCGGTAGTTCTGTATGTTTCAGGGTTGGCATCATCTGAGGTTCTCTGAGGGGTTGGTATCATCTCTTCTTAGGTGTCCTGGATCCAGACTGAAGCTTGTGTAATTCCTAGTTACCACAGGATGTCAAACCCGTGGCAGAAACTAATAGAGAATTAGCGTAGCTGCCGTTCCAAAGCAAAAAAGCTAAAGAATAATAATGTGCATCTGATCAGATATAACTGCAATACAAGATTATGAGATGCATTATTTGAATGCTTGGCTAAAGAGATGCGTCTTTAATCTAGATTTAAACTGGGGTAGTGTGTCTGAACCCTGGACCTTATCAGGAAGGCTATTCCAGAGTTTAAAAAGCCAAAAGCGAAAAAGCTCTACCTCCTTTAGTGGACTTTGCAATCCTAGGTACTACCAAAAGTCCAGAGTTTTGCGACCATAGGAAGTGTAATGGATTGTAGCGTGGTAGAAGACTAGTTGGGTATGCAGGAGATAAACCATTAAGGGGCTTATAGATAACTTGTAATATTTTGTAATTGATATGGAACTTAATAGGTACCCAATGCAGAGACTGTAAAATTGGGGTGATATCATATTTTCTTGATCTGGTAAGGACTCTAGCAGCTGCATTTTGGACTACCTGTAGCTTGTTTGTTGAAGATGCAAGACAACCACCTGATATACATCCAAAGTAATCAATATCAAATTGAATCGAATCATGAAATTTGTGTCAGTGGTCATTGTTGTCTCTGAGAATGTAGAGCATCCATAGTCACTGTGTATTTGTCTTTCCACTATTAAAGTAAGTGTTTCACTGTGAGAAGCTGGTTCTAGATCAGTTCTCTGAGGCAAATAACTGATCCAAACCTTGAAGAACTTTCACCCTGGTGCCAAGAGCGCTGAATTAGCTCATTACCCATGATAGCAACCTGCTGATAAGACCGTTAGATACCAGAAGTTATTGGAAGCTCTTCTCACAGACGGTCATTTCCTCCCTCACACAGTCTCCTGTTAAACATACGCTAACGTAGGGTTTACTAGCCTGTTAGCACTCCCTGCCCCAATTACTCGTGCCCTAATGGAGCTTCTCTGACAGGTGCGTTGAGTAGTTTACAGTCGGAAAAATATCTTTAAAACCTGTTTTAAGAGTGGCCAATAAATAAAAGCTTCTCAATGGGAGGATTACTGGGAAATGGCTGTTATGCTTAGAGTCCACCAGCTCTAGTGTTGAAGTTGCTGAGTAGATTACACGCCGCAAATCTTACTTTCAACAGCCACTCTGTGTTTATGTCTCCCAGACTCTCACGGTTTGATAGCCCAGCCTCTGTGGCGCTTGGAAGGCCTTGGCGCTCGTGTGTGTGTGTGTGTGAGGTGTGGGTAGTGCGAACGAATCTGGATGTAGGAGTCAACCGGAACAATTTGTGTTAAATGGCAGCGCAATAATAAACTCCAAACAAATAGAGGGTTGCTAACGCGCTGTGCACTAGGCAGGGTGGAGGGCCGCTGGGAGCCGTCAAACGTCTGGCATTCTCGGAAAGACCTGGAGGCAGCGGGCAGACATTACAAGCCTGGAAGCAACTCCTGGGGATTCGGTTTATTTCAACACCCATCTGAGCATAGTGTCACGCACCTGAAAGAATGGGAAGAGACTTCTTTTGTATTTGCTTGGGTAGCCGTTCACCATGCAATAGTCCTGTTTTATAGTCCAGAACGTGCATATAATACAGAACCCGAGTCGGTTACACGGAGTGTTACCTTCCAGTTTCACAACACCGCCTCCAGCTTCAGTCCGCTAGATATAACACGCCTCTGCAATCAGATCTCTGACTGACGCAGACATCGCACAGAGGATGCTTTTGAGCACGCATCCATGCACCTTTACAAAATAAACCCCCATGTTTATAGACAGAAGGGACTAAGGAATGTAGGAAAAGTATCCAATCTCTATACTCAACGTCCTCTTACTCTTTTGTTTATAAACCTCCCTCAGGGGCCATTTACTGGAATGGTAAATTCTTAGATAAAGGAAATGGTTTTCTTTCTTTTCATTTTTTATGCAAACATATTTGAGCAGCCTTTTTGCAAATGCAAAGTTTCGTATTATTTGTCTGTTGCACTGAAAGCACTACAATCCAGAAAACTGGCCCTAAGTAGATTATAAATTAGCAGTTCTTTAGATTTTATTGGTGTTTGCTAAAATCAGCTTTACTATTGTTGTTGTTGTTATTATTATTATTATTGTTATTATTACTACTACTCACACTTTGAGTTAGAGGGTTTACTATTTTACACTAAGTATTGCATTTGGCGTATAAGTCATCCTGCTTTTTAATCAGTTGAGATTCCATCCATGTAATTTTATGTAAATTGAGATATTGCATAAATTTTTGTTTGTTACTCATCTATGTATCTGTCTCTCTGTCAGTATTGGAATATTTTTTTTAAATTATTTACATGTATTTATTTATTCATATTGGAGATTTATAAACTGCTTATTTATTTATTGGAGATTTATTTATTTAATTATCTATCGATATTGGTGATTTATAAAATTATTATTTATTATATTATTTTTTATTTATCAATGATTTATTTTTTGGACATTTACAAATTATTTACTTATCAATATTGAAGATTTATAAACTATCTATCAATCTGTCTATTGAAATTGAAAATGTACTGACTATTTAATATTTATCTATCAATAATAGGAGGTTTATAAACGATTTATTTAGTTGTTTATTGGATATTTATGTATTTACTGATATTGGAGTTAAACTTATTTATTTAATTAATATTTATTTATTGATATTGGAGAGTTATCAACTATTTATTTATTTATTTATTTATTTATTTATTTATTTCTGTCAATATTGGAGATTTATTTATTGGAGATTTAATTATTTATTTGTTTATTTATTGATATTGGCGATTTATAAACTTTTTAGTTATCTTTCATTATTGGAGATTTATAAAACTCTATCTAGGCAATTTGTTTGTTTATTGGAGATTTTATAAACTATTTATTTACTTATCATTTTTATTGGATATTATTGGAGATTTACTTTACTTATTTATCTATCGATATTGGAGGTTTATTAACTAATTCATTTATTTATTGGAGATAGATTTATTTATTTATTTATTTATTTATTTATCTATTAGAGAGTTGTATACTTTTTAATTATCTACCGATATCGGAGATTTATTTATTTATTTATTGGAGATATATATATTTATTTATTTATTTATTGATGTTGGAGATTTATAAACTATTTAGTTATTTATCTATCCATCATTATTGAATATAAATATTTATTTATTTATTTATTTATTTATTTATTTATTTATTAGATTTGATTTCTAAACCATTTATTGTATTTAGTTAGTTACTAATTCATTTATTAGTCATCCTATCTGTCGATACTGGATATAGTCAGACTTTCTCTCTCTCTCTCTCTCTCTCTCTCTCTCTCTCTCTCTCTCTCTCTCTCTCTCTCTCTCTCTCTCTGTCTCTCAATACTGGATACATATCAGTCATTTATTGGTTTATTAGTTTTTGTTTATTTTGATATTGAATTTATACTAGCCATTTATTTATCTATCGATCTATTGGCATTGGATGTATATATCATATTTATTCATTTATTAGACATTCTGTCTGTCAATATTGCATACATATCAGTCATTAGTTTGTTTGTTTGTTTATTAGTTTGTTTATTCTATCTGTTAATATTGAATACCTATCAGCCATTCATTTATTTATTATCCCTTGTTGGATATTTAATGGTTCATGTATCCAGTTTTACATTAAGACTGTATACCACTATTTAATGTAAGCTTTATCAAATTTAAAAATGAAAATCCATTCCCATACAGCTAATCACAGATCCTGTGATGTCTAAATGCACTTGTGTTATTATTATAACAATACGCTACTCAATATCACATCCATTTACATTGGCCAGCACAGTCTCCGTTTTGCACATGCATTACACAGAACATAAAACACAATTCATTTTGGCTAAAGCACAATATGTCAGCCTTTCCTCAGTCATGAAAATTCCTCAAAAGCATGGCAGCGCTTTCATGGGTGTTACTGTGGTCCGATTCCCTCAGGAGCATCCGGGATGTGTTTCCCCTACTGGTAACAGCCACAGACCCCTCTCTGTCCACTCTCCTTCCCCAGACCCTGGCTGGGAGCTCCCCTAATTTATGACTCATTTCCTAAACAAAATATAGAGTTTCAAGCGTAAGTGTTCATATCAGTAGACTTAGGGGAGCGGGGAGGCTTTACAATGCATGAGCCGATGGAGGCAGAAACGGGGCTGACAGGCCCGGCGTAGATTAATAGAGCCCTTGTGACAGAAGCTCACATCTGGAGGGTGACGCAGAGTGCAGACACCTGAGCCCGGCAGCCGCGATCTTGCTCAGCACGTACTTAAGCGGCCGTCGGTGAGGTCATAGGGGTGAGAGACGGGAAACTTTGCTTATTTTCACAGACAAAATAGCGGCTGTGAGAGATGGGTGGAGGACGGAGTATGTACGGATGGAGAAAACAAAACGAAAGAGTGTGTTTGTCAGCAAAATCCCGTGCTTGAGTTTCATCCGATGTGGTTCTCGGGTTAAATCGGCCTCGAGGCATCGAAATGGCACACGTCTGGATAAATTTATGATCTGTGGAAAATTTGCAGCTGCTCTCAAATTTAACGAGTTCTACCAAAGTCAAATGCTGTATACACAGGTGAAAATTTCTGTTGGCAGCCATTTCTTTTTTTATTTTTCTAAGCAATTTGACTGACCGCTTCGGTTTGTAAAATGTGGCTTATAAATGGGCGTATTTTCGAGAAAATGTTTGACGTGAGAGTCCGGCGCTGAGTAACACGCTTGTTTGTGTTTATGAGATTCCAACAGTACTTCTGCTGTGAGGTCGAGGCCTGTCTCACCTATTACGTTGTGAAATCTCCTGGTGGTTAGCTTAAAGGTTACAAGCTATTACTTTAACACCTGGTGCTGAAATGTTAAACAAATGATCTATTGCTGTTGAGATTGGTACCTTAAAAGTTTCCATTTGGGTCACGTTTCTGACAAAATGTGACTTGTGACTTGAATTTCGCAGTATTTTTTTTTTTTTCTCTACTCTTTCCTGTTTTCACACTCAATCATGTACTTTCTCCAGTAGTGAGACTTCTAGTTATTCTCCTGGTTAATTAGGGCAGCCAGTTTAAACACAACTGAACTAACAGTGGAGGTCATGTGTTTGAGGGAAGAGGAGATACATTGATGTGGTGGTAAAAGTTGGAGTGTCTTACTCCCATCCACTCCTGTCTCCCCACAGAGCTGCTCATATGTCTCTATCCCAAGGCTATGAAAACAAACACTTCGGTGTCTCTAAACCGGTGTCTGTTACTGCTTACACACTGCTCGCGCATGGGACGTTCGAGTCTTTCGCACATTATGGGAGAGACAGGGGCGTATTAAATGGTTCGTATTTTTCACACGGCTAATGCCGGTTACTTAAAGTCGCTGGTAAATATAGGATGTCTGCTAAATGTTTTTGATGGCTTGCTTTTACAGTTGTAGGATAAATTGTTGAAGCCAAATTAAATTAAGGGTGATTTAAGGGAAGTCAAGCCTCATTATGTCTTTTTTTCCCCCAGTCTCATTTTAGCAGTGCATGCAAAGAGTAAAGAAGACACATTATAATACATTACCTTTTTATTTTATTAGTTCACTGCATTGAGGTAGTTTAGGATCAACCTTTTGGCTAGCATTTAAAATACAGTTGTTTGTTATTATTTTTTTTTTTTTTTTTTCAGGTGATTATTGATCACTTGTTTATCTCTTGCTGCTAAGGTTTGTATTAAATTGGACATTTTATGCATAAAATAAAATAAAATAAAATAAAATACAATTTAAATTTAAAATAAAATAAAATAAAATTTGGAAAAAAAATTAAAAAATAAAATAATCAAATAAAATAAAATCTTATATAAAAACTGATATTACTGACAAATAAAATACAATTTTAAAATAAAATAAAATAAAATAAAATAATAAAATAAAACAAAATCCTATATAAAAACCTTGTATTACTGTTTTTTTTTTCTGTGCAAAACTAAAAAAAATAAAATAAAATTTAAAATAAAATTAAATCTAAAATGAAATTAAAAATAAATGAATAAATAATTTAAAATAAAATAAAAATAAATCCTATATAAAAAAACTATACTACTGACTGACTTCTGTGCGAAACTAAAAGTAAAATTTAAAAAAAAAAAAAATAAAGTCCTACATATAAAAACTTATTTTACTTTCTTCTGTGCGAACCTAAAAGAAAAATAAAATAAAATTTAAAATAAAATTTAAAATAAAAAAAAAATAAAACAAATATACTATACTACTGACTGACTTACTGACTACTGATGAAACTAAAAGAAAAGTGAAATAAAAAAATTAAATTAAAATAAAATAAAGCCCTATAAAAAACTGTTTACTTTCTGTGTGAAACTAGAAGAAAAATAAAATAAAATTAAAAATAAAACTAAAAATAAGACAAAATAAAATTAAATATATAAAAACCTATTTTACCAACTTCTGTGTAACGCTAAAAGAAACACAAAATTTAAAATGAAATAACATTTTAAATTAATTTAAATTTAATAATTTAAATATTTCTGCCTTTCTTCTGTGCAAAACTAAAAGAAAAATTTATCATGTGTAATTTAAATTGTATAATTTAATGTATAATATGCTTGTCACTCTTTCCCATGCAATTATGATAAATGGAAATTGCATTCAGTCAAGGGGAAAAAATGTGCACGAAGACAGAAACGTCATGCATTGTGTTATAAAATAAATGCATGCATTATACTTTAGGTAAACTTTAGAAACTGGTCTGTCTGATTCATGATCGAATCATTCAGACAGACTGGTTCAATGAAAAGTTCTGACTCAAAAGAACAATTCATTCATGAATCAGACATTGCCTCTAATGACTCACTCCAAAGAGAGTTGGCATGGATAAGATTTTCATTATTATTTCTTAAATGTTTTCTGTTTCTCACACAAAGGATATGGCTTCAGAAGAACCTTAATATAGCTCCACTTTTTTGCCTTTTTGGAGCTTGACATCCCCAATCATTATTCACTTTCATTATCCCTGTTAATGTTCTTCTCTCACCTTTAAACTTTGACAAGTTTTGCTCAAGTTAAATGAAGCCTGAATGATTTCAGTTTCTGCTCATGCAGTTCAAATATTGTAAAATAAAGGTGTCCGTAAGAATGCAAAGCACATAAAACACTAGAATTAATAAAAAATCAACCTCTGGCGCTGAAACACAACCATGAACCAATAAATCAAAGTGTTAGAAATAATGAATCCCACTCCACTTAAGGCCATTAATGACAGAGCAGTGTTCTTAATTGTTACAATAAAAAGCCTCCTTGGCCGTAAGCTAAAATGCATTTCTTTCCCCTCACACCACAGAATCCAGATGTTCAGAGCGATGCATATTAAACAGTGGATGTCATGTGGGCTGTAAATCCAGCGCGCAAAGAGCGAGAGAATGATCTTTTCAGATGCCTTGTAGTGTCTTTGTCATTAAACCAGACTCTTAAAGCATTCTCCAGCCCACCACTTTGTTCTCCTCAAGCAGTCTTGTCTCATAACCACAGTAACAGGTGGGCCGTCCCGCTGGATCTGTGCCCCTCTGTCTGCTCGTGCTGTGCCGCTAAGCAGTGGAGTGTTCTGCTTCTCGTTTTCTCCGGCGTTTAAATATGAAAATGTCTGGTGAAGGCGTGTTTATGGTGCATCATTTCTTTTTTAGATCATCAGAAGGCCTTTTTAAAACTTTTAGGCATTCTGTTCAATGTCTGAGCTTGTGCGTGTGCTTCGCCTGTCCCCTTGATGGAATTAATAGCACATCCTCCCAGTCTTAGAGTCTCAGCCAGAAAGCCGCAGTAAAAGTGTCTGGAAACATTTGTAAAGCTGCATAAAAGTCAAGAGAACAGAACGACAGTGTGTAGTCCAATATAAAGCAATACGGGCCCCATGCACGCAAACTGTGAGGTTTTTGACTTATTGCAAACACTTTTGCCCCCAGGGCTTGATGAGAAGCCAGTGTCAGTGGATAACTTTCTTTCTTTTTCCCTGATTTTATCCATGCAGTGTAATGTTTTGATGGTGAATAGGAAAGGACAAACTTCTGTTTCACTACAATGCTAAATTCTGCAATTCTTAAAGGGGTCGTTGGATGCAAAGTTCACTTTTTCATGTTGTTTGAACATTAATGTGTGTTGGCAGTGTATGTACAAATCTACCCTATAATGATAAAAATCCATGCACTGGTTTTTAATTAATCTGTAAAAATAATATCCCCTTTTTCAAATCGAGCCGTTCTCAGATGCCTGTCGGTGTGGCGTCGTAGTTGATTGACATGAGCGTCTTACCTCGGATCAGCTGTAACAGTCCGACCTCCATTGTTTCGATGCTGGAGCAGGGATGTAAGTTAGACAAGAATATCTCCGATTGAACGATTGAGGTGTTGTGTTGCTGGCTGTAATAATGAACATAGTGGTAGTCATTTACTCCCGACATCTGAGCTGCTGAAGATGTAGTGGATTACGTTTGTTTGTGAAGGGAATGCGCCTCCTTATCTACATAAATCATTCATGATCCAGCTTCACCTACAGCAAGGGTTTTTTTTTTTTTTTTTTAATCTCTGCAATCACCTTTCCTAGTAATGTGTTAGTTATCAAGTTTAGCGGCTAAATGCGGCTAAAGTAAACAGGCTCGTCACTCCACAGAGAGAAGAGAGGGGCGGGGCGAGCAAAGCTTATTAACATTTAAAGCAGCCTCGACCAGAACAGGATGATTTTTGTAGAGCAAAGGTAAGGCAAGGTTAAAAAGGGTGTTGTTTTACACTACCATTGAGAATTTTTAACCAAAGTATATTATAGACTTTTCATTCGAGGTTGCTTTAAATGTTAATGAGCTCTGCTCGGCCCGCCCCCTCTTCTCTCTGTGGAGTGATGAGCCTGTTTACTTTAGCTGCATTTAGCCACTAAATTTGCTAACTAGCACGATATTAGGAAAACCGATCGCAAAGATTCATAAAAAATAACCCTTATACTGCTGTAAGTGAAGCTGGATCATGAATGATCCACGGGAACATAGACAGATATATGCATCTTCAGCGGCTCAGATGTCGGGAGTAAATGACGACCACTATGTTTATTACATCCAGCAACAGAACACCTCAATCTGAGATATTCTTGTCTAACTTGCAACCCTGCTCCGGCATGGAAACAATGGAGGTCGGACTGTTACAGCTGATGTAAGGCGGATCTAAGGTAAGACGCTCATCTCAATCAACTGTTGTGGGAGCTGCCTCTGTCGGTGTGATATTCAAATCGAGACTGGCTCGATTTGAAAAAGGGGATATTATTTTTACAGATTAATTAAAAACCACTGCATGGATTTTTATCATTATAGGGTAGATTTGTACATACACTGCCAACACACATTAATGTTCAAACAACATGTAAAAGTGAACTTAGTTTGCATGCGATGACCCCCTTAACATTTACACCTGTGTTATGGCCAAGACCAATAGCTTTTCTTAGCGTTTTGGAGAGAACTGTTTTTGTCATTTTCATTCCCCCTCCACATCATAAGCATAATTCAGTGCAGTATGTGCTACCTCCCAGCTAACAGGGAATGTTCTCAGAACTTTGGCTAATTTTCTGGCAAGGTTTTGTTCCAAAGTTATGAACAAACATTCCAGTAACATTTGTAGTAGGCGTTTGTCTCAATGTTAGCACAAAAATGTTTATACATTATTCACAGAATGTTTTTCTGATACATTTTAGTTTACTGATCCACAGTTTGGTTTAGGTTTGCTTAGGATGCTTGTTAGTACTTCAAAATGTGCAGAAGCCTATCCGTTAAGGTCACTCTTTAGATACTTAACAGGATGGCTCAACCAAAAATGAAAATTCTGTGATTAAGTATTCACCCTCATGTTGTTCCAAACCAGTAGGACCTTTGTTCATCTTCAGAACACAAATTAAGATATTTTTGATGAAATCCGAGGGCTTTCTGACCCTGCATAGACAGCAACACAATTGACATTTTCAAGGCCCAGAAGGGTAGTAAGGACATCTTTAAATTAGTCCATGTGACATCGTGGTTCAACCTTAATTTTATGAAGCTACGAGAATACTTTTTGAGTGCACATGCACTATTTGGACGGCAGCTGTTTCTTATTTGGACGTCTGTAAAAATAAATTTATATATCACCTCAGTGATAAAACTCATGGATTCGGATGCTGATTTATTCACAGTAGAGAAGGGAGTTCTGCGATCCTGTGAACCCACAAGCACGTGGGCAGTCACATGTTTGTCTGCTATAAATAAAATTAATTTTATTTACAAATTTGTTCTTATCATTGTGTAAAATGTATTAAAAATACATATGTAAAGTGTATTCTTATTGTTCCAAGCATATTATATAACATATAATCCTATTTATTTGATTATTTAAATCTCCTGTTTAAATATAAGAAAATGAACGTGCTATAGTTATATATTTATAGTGTATATATTCATAAGCTATTTAGTTATATAAGACACATTTTACAATTGCATTGCATACCTGCTGCTGCCAAAATAAAGACCTACTTTAAATGTTTATGTGCTTTTCTTCTCAAAAAGTCAAAAAGGTATTAAACATCGAATTTTCAATTGATTTCTCCTCGTAAACTCAGAGACGTGTCAAAAAACAGTAGGTAATTCGGCCAGGGATTTTTTCTTACCACATGGGTGGTAAGAGAACATAAGATGGGTGTTTTTTGACATACCGTAACTGTCAAGAACCAGAAAAAAACAGAGTTCAGGCAGAGTAAGACAAGACGAGCGTTTGAGGTTAAAAAGTATTTAAATTGTATTATTTTTATGAAAATAACCAATTGTTTTGTGAGATAAGACCCTTCTTCCTTGGCTAGGATTGTTTACAATCACATTTAAGATCGTTTGAAGCAGCATTTAAACTGCATTTTGGAAGTTCGAACTCGGGGCACCATAGCAGACCATTATATGGAGAAAAATGCTGAAATGTTTTCCTCAAAAAATGATTTCTTTACAGAAGAAAGAAAGACATGAACATCTTGGATGACAAGGGGGTGAGTACATTATCTGTAAATCTTTAAACGTGTCAGTTGCGTTGCTGTCTATGAAGTGTCAAAAAGCTCTCGGATTTCATCAAAATCTTAATTTGTGTTCTGAGCGTGAACGAAGGTCATACGGTTTGGAACAACATGAGGGTGAGTAATTAATGACGGAATTTTCACTTTTGGATGAACTATCCTATTAATTATAATATAGCACAGATGGAAGTGCGCTGATTGATTAAAATCTTTTCTTTGCACTTATGACCCTAAGATCTTTTGATCACACATTGTTAAAACTTCTTCCTTACTCAAATACATGTGTTTTCAGGATAACTCAGTCTGAAGTCTTTCACTGATCTAGGATTTCCTGGGGTTTTCACTTCCAATTTGAACTGGATGACTTTATCAGTGTTACATTTAAAGACTGATACAAGATGTGCTGTGAATGTCTTGGATGTTGTGACAAGTGTATTTATGCCAGGGGCTCTTATAAACATATTTTGGAAGAAATAAACATGAATTGTTCTGAAGGAGATGCAAATTGCAGTTTGCAGTTTCCCAAAGAAATGCCAGGTTCTGTCATAAAACTATAGATGGCACAGGCTGATGGGTCGTTAACACAAACTGATGATATTCACAGTGTTAAAATATTTGGCACAAGCTGATTGGTTTACGTTGCATACACAGCCAATTGCTGCTTTACATTTAAATAGCTGGTTAGCATCCACTACAGCATTTCACAGCATCCTCCACCTCCCCAGCTCCACCTGTACAGATTTGCTACGGGTTATTATATATGCTACTTATGCAAAAGCAGTATGTCTTAAATGCTCACAGCACCGTATCTGCGTATGTATTGGCAGTAGCAAGTTTCTGCACTTGCTTTGGAGCAGCAATGATCACCATGCAGTTTTGTTTCTTTAAAAAGCAGCATTGACCATTTTATTTAAAAATAAAGGGGCAAGTTTGGATGGAAATAACACTTTTGCATCTCAAGTTGCAAAGATTAACAAAGTACCTTTAGCAGTTGTTTGATCAATATTTTTTTTTTTAAGAAATTAATATCATAATCAGCTGCACATATGTTATGCAAAACATATTTTTGTTGAGAACCCTCCACAACTATGCAGAAAGACATTGTGGGTGCACTTGGACAGCATGCATTTAGCGTTGTTTTGAGTTGCCTGCTCTTGCCATGGCTTTGTTAATGCTAAATAACTCTGGTGTTTCCTGCCTTGGCTTCGCAAATAAAGCCATGAACATTTATGCAGCTCACTTGCTCTCTCTCTTCTGTTAAAGAGAATTCTTGGATTTTCATAACGTGTTCTGTAAACACTCACCTTGTTTGTTTTTATCACTGACACATGTAACCACTTTATCTTCAAATTATGGGCACGCTCTTCATCCAACAAATTTGTTCACTGTACATCACACATTAAGTCTAACTGGAATCATATTGTGATGTCATATGTATAACTTTGCGGTTCTTTGTTGGTGTTTTGATGTGGTTTCGACGATATCTTACACTATCTCTTGTGGCGAACGTGTTTGATTAATGATCCCGAGGGTCTATAAATGGCATCTGGAATGCTGATCTCACCCTCCACCACGGAGCTCAAAGAACCTCTGAAGGATCACATCTCCAACTGTCATTTATAGTCCCTGACTGGCTTTGTATTTAGTAGGTCCTCACTGCCTCGAGACAGAGTCGCAGCCTGTTGTGTGCTGCGGTATGGAGGCCTAATGGGTGGGTGAGCGTCTTTTGACAGTGACCCCCCACTTGGATGCATAACAATTCGAAGCCGAATCAATTGGCAACGATGGTCCCGAGGGGAAACATCTGAAGCCGACACAACTCTGCCCCCCGAAATCCCGCCTTCATTGTTCTGGCAGACTTTCTGTTATCACTTATGGGAAAATATGGCCGTACATGACGTGGGTAATGCTTTTGGTGTGGTTATTGCTATGAAAACTGGCAAGTCTCATATAAGTTAAAAACATTACATACTCTATTTTGATTATGTCTGTGCTTTAATCACATAGCAACCGAAGCTTTTTAGTGAGTGCTGGGAGACTTTTATCCCTTAATTCGCTGTATGTTTTAGGGAACTTGCAATTTATTCAGTCAGTTAGTTCAATGTTATTACCAAAATACTGGACTTTCACTTAAGAAGCTACTTTTTAAACCGAATGTACTTGGAGTGGTCTGTGTGGGCCTTGTATGTGGGTTTAGTGGGTAAAACAATTTCTGTTGTATCCCAAATAGGAGCCAATTTTATCCGGTCACGCATGAATAAAATATCTTTTCTGAAGATTAAAGGCCACCACAAAAAACGTGAGTTATATTTCAAATGTGATGCTATTAAAAAGCACAACCCATTTGTCATTCCTTGAGTTATAATGCATAAAGCTAGAAACCGGGACATTTAGCAGCACCCTGACTGGAGATTACACACTTTCCAAACATTGGACAAAACATTACATGGCTTGGGTCTTTCTTTTCTGAATGACTGTTGAGCTTGGAAAGTGAGCAGATGAATCAACTTTGATCAAAGGCCAGAGAAATTAGGATGTGATCTTAATGTGATCTCCATCTGGACTTGGAGCTGTCATTCACATGAGAGAGACAATGTTCTGGCGATGTTTTTGAGTTCCCTTTGTGCCAGTTTTTTGAATGACATTTAGGAACAGCCTCAGAGCTAGTTCAGTAATGGTATCAATTTGTAGGCCAACTTAGAAGGTTAAATCTCCATGGGTTCCCTCCGATTTTAACAAACTAAGGTCTGTGCTTAATATTGACTTGTATGTTTACATAGTCAATATTCATAAATGAATTTAAAGAAGTCCACTTCCAGCACAACAAATTACAGATGTGCTCACCCCCTTGTCATCCAAGATGTTAATGTCTGTCTTTCTTCAGTTGTAAAGAAATTGTGTTTTTTGAGGAAAACATTTCAGGATTTTTCTCCATATAATGGACTGATATGTTGCCCTGAGTTTGAACTTCCAAAATGCAGTTTAAATGCAGCTTCAAATGATCCCAAATGTGGTTGTAAATGATCCCAGCCGAGGAAGAAGGGTCTTATTTAGTGAAACGATAGATTATTTTCATTTTAAAAATACAATTTCAATACTTTTTAATCCAAAACGCTCATCTTGTCTTGCTCTCCCTGAACTCTGTGTATTCTGGTTCAGAGACTGTTAGGGTATGTCAAAATTCAGATCGTATTTTCTCCCTCAACTTAAAAAATCATTTCAAAATCATCCTGCATTACTGCAGAAGTACCAACCCAGTCTTTGCAAAGTGAACATTCAAAGAAGATCAAACACCCTTAACAAAAAAGGTTAAACAGTGATATAGGACGATTTTTAAGTTGAGGGAGAAAATATGAAGTTTTTTTGACATACCCTAACTGTCATGAGTCAGAATACACAGAGTTCAGGGAGAGCAACACAAGACGAGTGTTTGACATTAAAAAGTACATAAATTGTATTATTTTTATGAAAATAACTGATCGTTTTGCTAGATAAGACCCTTCTTCTTTGTCTGGAATCGTTTACAACTGCATTTGGGATCGTTTGAAGCCGCATTTAAACTACATTTTGGAAGTTCAAACTCAGGGCGCCATATCAGTCCATTATATGGAGAAAAATCCTGTTGTTCTGGAAGTGGACTTCCTCTTTAACGTTGCATCCTTGTTGTTGTAAAACTGCTGTTCACAAAAGACCTAGCGAATTCCTGAGGAACCCATTGCTCAAAATAAGCCTTCCAGATTTTGAGATCTTCTCACACTTCTCAAAATATGGCTTTTTGAGTGTTTAATCATTTGATACACCCTTCCTTCCAAGACTGTATATTTAAGTTGTTTGATCCTCCTTGCTTTTAGGTCTAGTTCACCCAAAAATGAAAATTCTGTCATTAATTACTCACCCTCATGTCATTCCAAACCTGTAAGACCTTCGTTCATCTTCTGAACACAAATTAGGATATTTTTTGATGAAATCTAAGAGCTTTCTGATCCTGTGTAGACCGCAAAGCAACTACTGTGTTGAATGCCTAGAAAGGTAGTAAGGACATCAGTAAAATAGTCCATGTGACAGTGTTTCAGCCTTAATTTTAATTTTTAAGCTACAAGAATGCGTTTTGTGCAAAGAAAACTAAGATGATAACTTTATTCAACGATTTCTCTCTCGCATTAGTCTTAGACACTGATCACGAGAGTACCATGATGTGTATATGTGGTGCTGCTGATGCAGACGTTCTGCTGTAAAACATCCATCTCTCTTATTTCATCATCTTCTGGTTCAAATTAGTTTTGCACAATATACCAGTACTAAAAGGATATTGCAATACCCTGCTTTTAAAAACAGTGCGATTCTGCATTTTACTAGTACTGGTACTTCAAGAATGCATTTTGATAAGAGCCATATATATTTATTTAGGGCCCTGTGATAATCACAAAGTGGAAAATGCGAATGGACTTGTGGGATCCAGTCATAAAAACGGAATTTAAGCCAACTATATAACACGGAATGTTACGGAATTTGCCTATTTAAATATGAATCCTGCATGTTCTGTACATCTTTGTGTGAATTAAAGATGCAGACGCGCAGTTTAGTTTACTACACACATACTGAAGCGCGAGTGAGACTCAGTGTTTTCAGCCTCTGCTGCCTCAATATACGAGTACATGAAAACATGAACAATCTCTAGAACTGCTAGAGATTCACTTCATGAACATTTTACTGCTACTTTTGAGAAAAACTAGTCATATCATAAAACAAACAGAAACTTTAAGGTCTTCACAGCAGCCTGTCAAAATAAAAGTTTGATTTACCTTGACAGTAATATTACTTAATGTAATGACAGTGCTGCTACAACTAATAATATTATTAAAACAATATTTACTTTTTTCTTATTTACCAGAAAAAAAAAATTATTAACCAGAATTTATTTACCGGAACATTGTAAATACACAACACAGTATTTCTGAAAATAAATAAATAAATAAATAAATAAATAAATATTTTATAAAATCTCATTATTCAATAAATTAGACATGCTTTTGATTATTAAAAATATACTGAAATCTATTAAAATGGAATCCAGACAATTAACGGAAGGATTCACAAATTTTGATTAAAAAAAATAAAACTGAATTTGAGAAGAATAAAACGTAGGGCCTTAAAAATATAATTTTTGTTAAACTTTTAATAAATTGCCTTTAAATTGTGTAAGTTTCATGATTTTAAACAATCAGACATGCTTTTGATTAATATTTTTCATGTAACCATTAAAATAGAGTCTACAAAAATTAAGACGAAAAAACAGAATCCAGAAAAATTTAAACTTAACTTGTGAAAAATACAATGCAATTTGTGAAGAAATAAAACGGATTTCATAGGGCCCGATTAACTTCATTTCTTCATTTCATTTCTCATTTCGTGTCTTTGATTTGTTGTATTTGTCCTTTAGGTTGTTACTTGCATCTAAGCTTTTATACAACAAAGATAAAATAACAAAAATGACTATTATATAAATTATTGTGAAAATAAAAGTAGTATATCATGAAATAAGATTTTAGCTCTACATATTCATCTACATACATAGGCTTAGTAGTTGCTCAGTCTTGTGTAGTGGCACTAGCATGATGATTTTATTTTTTTTAAATAAATAAAATAACTATAACCTCCTTTATTAAATAACTTTTCCTACTGTTTTCCTAATGTTTTTGTCATAGTATCGTTTCAGCAGTAGTATCATGATATTTTAGTCAGGAATCGTATCATCAAAATTTTGGTATCGTGACAACAAGAACTTCGGGCCTTGAATGTGGTAGTTGTGTTGTTGTTTATGCAGGGACAAAAATACTTTAATTTGTGTTCAGAAGATGAATGAAGGTCTTATGGGTTTGGAAAGACATAAGGGTGAATAAGTAATGCCAGAATTTTCATTTTTGCCTGAATTATCCCTTTAAGAGTGCAGGACTCTTATGCTTATTGGTCCTGAACCTGTCAATGGGAACCTGCCGATGTTCTATATGTTAAAATTCTTAATTTCCCCGTTCTAGCCCTGTAAGGCAGTCTCTTTCTGTCTTCGCTCTTGTCTCTCTGTTTTTCTCTGCAGGTTTTAGCTCCTGAACAGAGTTACTCTAGTTTCCTTCATTAAGTAGACATGGCAAAATTGTATTATCTTGGCAAGCAGAGTCTGTAAATGTGAGGATTCCTGCAATTTTCAGCAGGGCTCTGTTGGTCTGGTTCTGGAGGGATGTGTTAGTGTTACTGGTTTCAGCTGGAAGCCTGTCGCAGTCCAAGCAAAAGGGTGTGAATTGGTTGCCGACCCACAATTTAACATTCCATCTTTTAAGGCTTTTGAAATGAGCCTGACCTGAAATGAGGGGTTCTGTATCTCCCTCTGGGCCTTTGATCTTCTGTTTTCTAAAAATGCTGAAATGTTGAACTGTAGGGCCTACTCTTTCTGCTATGGTTCACTTTGCTTTATATAATAGTATTTTAGTTCATAATTAATTCATGTGTTAATTTTCTTTCTGAAGTTTGAAACTGAGTGGTGTTGGGTTATTTTATTTATTTATTTTTTTTAAATTTGATAAGTAAATGGGAGGCAATTTTGCTTTCATGTTGACTAATGCTAAAATGCTGACTAATGCTAAAAAATACTAAAACACTGGTGAACTTTTTCCAGACTTGTTAAATCTGAATTTATAGTATTATAACTTCATTACAGAGAGAGTAGTCTTCACAGCTGATGCTTAAACAGTTGATTATACAAGATATTTTAATTGTTACGTGTATAAAGAGGTGAGGATATTGGTGCTTGTCGTCATTTCCCTGTGAAATTAGCTCAATTATTTCTTCATAAAACCTATTTTTATGCTGGAATGAAAGGACCTTTTTACCTTAGGTCCAGGATTTAATGTAGTGACATTATATGACTGGCCCCCTCACAGAAAGGTGTCCTTTGAAGTTGCCTCGACATATTTTTCTGGTTGACGGATCACAACCACTCAAAAGCATGGGTGCTTTGATGCTTTGGGTACATTGCAATTTTCATCATGACAGCAACTTTAAACGTAGTACGTTTAATAATTTGATCTGAGCATGAAAATGCTGCATGTTGCCATAGAACATTGTGGACTTTGAAACTTTATCAAGCATTGAAAAGCAGAAACATCAACTGATGATGTCTGATATGAGAGAGTTGCCAAGATAAATACTGTATAATAGCCGAGCAGAAATGGGCAGGAAGAAGCAGTGCTTGTGCATTTATTTTTAATTTAATATAATTGTAATTTTAATTTAAATTATTTAGATTTTACTTTTTTTGCTTTATTTTATTTACCATTTTCAGCAACTGCCAAGTAAAGGAAAAAATAAAATATAAATAAAATAAAATATTTTTTTTTATAAAAGTTTTTTATAAACCATATTTACAGACACAGTTTTATTATTTTTATTATTATTAAATTCTGTAGCTTTTCAATTTAATAATTTTTTTAATTACTTTTAACTGTAAACAGTATTTGTTTTACTCACATTTTTTTTTTTTAATTGTTTTATTTTCCAGGTACTTAGCAGCCACTAAAAATGGTCTCAAAACAATACATTTTAACAGAAATTTATTTTATTTATTCACAAATAAAATTATTTTTGTTGATTTTTATTTTATTATCTCTGTACTTGAACACGGTCTTAAAGCAATACATTTCAACCACAATTTAATTTATTCACAAATAAAATTACTTTATTTTAATTTTTATTTTATTTGATTTGATTTATTTATTTTTTATATATTTGGCAGTTGCTGAACGTGGTCTCAATATAATACATTTCATCAGGAATTTATTTTATTTATTCACAAATAAAATTATTATTTTTAATTTTTTTTTCCCTGTACTTGTCAGCTGCTGAAAATGGTCTTAAAGGAATACATTTCAACCGCAATTTATTTCATTTATTCACAAATAAAATTACTTTATTTTATTTTATATTTTATTTTATTTTATTTTTCATGTATTTGGCAGTTGCTGAATGTGGTCTCAAAACAGTAAATTTATTTTTTTATTCACAAATAAAATTATTTTTTTTATTTTTATTTTTTTTATTTTATTTTATTTTCCCTGTACTTGTCAGCTGTTGAAAATGGTCTTAAAGCAATACATTTTAACAGCAATTTATTTTATTTATTTACAAATAAAATTATTTTATTTTATTTTATTTTGATTTTATTTTCCATGTACTTGGCAGTTGCTAAACACTGTCTCAAAGCAATAAATTTCAACAGCAATTTATTTTATTTATTCACAAATAAAATTATTTATTGATTTTTATTTATTTTTTTATTTTAGTTTAATTTATTTTGCTTGTACTTGGCAGCAGCTGAAAATGGTCTCAAAGTAATACATTTCAACAGCACCACTAAAAATTTTATTTATTCTAATTTTATTTTCCATGTTCTTGGGAGTTGCTGAAAATGGTCTCAAAGCAATACTTTTCAATTACTTTTTTTTTTTTTATTATCTATTCACAAATAAACCTTTTATTTTATTTTATTTTATTTTATTTTATTTTATTTTATTTTATTTTATTTTATTTTATTTTATTTTATTTTATTTTATTTTATTTTATTTTATTTTATTTTATTTTATTTTATTTTATTTTATTTTATTTTATTTTATTTTATTTTATTTTACAACGCTGTGTTCCAGCTTGCATTCTACACAAATCAGATCTGCCAAAAGTGCTTTAATCACAATCTAAGTTTAATGTGGTAATTCCAACACTTTCTGATATATGATTAAATACAACTTTCCAGCTCTACCGTAGCAATGGCACGTCTGGAGGAGCTTACGGGATTCCTAAGCACCAACTGTGAGGTGCTTTCATTTGTTCTTCCGTAAACACATACTTTTGAAGGATGAGGCACGCTCAATTTAGCAAAGTGAGCATTCCCCCTTTACCTCGCAATTCCTTCAAGAAGCATCTCCCATTGTGCTGCCACTCCCAAAATTAGCCCATCATGCTCTGTCTAACATGGAAGGTATTGAAAACTTTCCATAATTTCATTTTCCAAAGCCTGGGGGTGCAAAAAAAAAAAAAAAAAAAAAAAAAAAAACTTGCACTGGTTTGCAAAAGATGCCAGGGCCTGTTATACTACAAATAAAGCTTCTCAAAGTCTGTTCTTCATTAGGGGCTTGGGTAGGGGCAAATTCTCCCGACATTCAGGGATGCAAACAATCAATCGATTGCACATTTGGTCTCCGTTCCTCATGAATGCAGGGCCTACCACAGCTTTGTCGTATAAAACTGAAGCATGCATGTAGACTGGGTGGGATCCCATCATCAAGTCTAAGCATATGATGTAGTTTTGTTGTTTCAGTGGAAACGTTGCATCATTTGAATGCAGAACTTTTTTTACTTATTGCCCACAGAGACTTATTTAGTACTAAGGTTAAAGTTTCCATATTTCTGCCAGTTACTTGCCATTTTTTTTAGTTGCCATGCCATTTGCCGCTTGCATGAGGAAGCCACTGACAAGCCTATTGTTTTTATTCCGATGCTCCAGGAGATCCTTCGATCTATTAACAACAAACACGACATGGTTGTCTGAGTATGGGAATCTCCTCAGGCTTAAGCAAAAGGTGTCTAATGCTTAAACGCTATACATCAGCACTTGACAAGCCAGCTGACCCTCTGGTCACTAAACGGGCTGGGCGCTGCTGGAGAAGTGTCTCGTGAAGGGAAATGTCTGCCTCCCTAGCTTTAACATGTCAGATTTATCAGTCTTATTGCAAATCGCTCGGACAGTGTATTTTCTTAACACTGATACGTATATCCGTGTATCCTGTAGGGCCTCTGATGGGCAGTGTTAAATTCTGGCTTATCTTATCTTGTGAGAGTCGTGTGAGTGTTGGATTCATTGAGGAACTCCCTGTAGAAGCCTAGAGCAAACATTCCAGGGAAAATGCAAGCCGTGAATTCTGAAAAGGTTTTTCATTGGTCTGACACTTCACGGCACAATCTCTTTGCAGTTGTTAAAAATGTAAGCTCTAAATAACATTATTTACAGACAAAATAAGTTTTTATTATTATTATTATTATTATTATTATTATTATTATTATTATTAAATTCTATAGTTGTTAAATTTAATGATTTTATTAAATTACTTTTATTAACTGTAAACAGCAATTTATAAGAATTTATTTACAATTTTTATTTTATTTTATTTTATTTTCCCTGTACTTGGCAGTCATAGAAAATGATCTCAAAGCAATACATCTTAACAGCAATTTATTTATTTTTTTTTTCACAAAAAATATTTTATTTTTTATTTTATATTTAATTACAATAAATTTCATTTTATTTTTTCCTTGTTTTAGGCAGTCACTGAAAATGCATCTCAATTCATTTTATTTATTCACAAATTATTTTTTTTATTTTATTATTATTTTATTTTATGTTATTTTGTTATTTTATTATTTTTTCCTTGTACATGGCAGTTGCTGAAAAAGCAATATCTCTGAACAGCAATGTTTTTTATTCACAATTTTTTTTTTTAGTTTTTTATTTTATTTTATTTTATTTTTATTTTATTTTATTTTATTTTATTTTATTTTATTTTATTTTATTTTATTTATTCACTAATTATTTTATTTGATTTTTATTTGATTTTCCTTCAGACGCTGAAAATGGTCTCAAAGCAATATTTCTCAACAGCAATTTATTTTATTTTATTCACAACTATTTTGTTTTTTTGTTTTATATTTAATTACATTAAATTTAATTTTATTTTTTCCTTGTTTTAGGCAGTCACTGAAAATGCAACTCAATTCATTTTATTTATTCACAAATTATTATTTTATTATTTTATTTTATTATTTTATTTTGTTATTTTATTTTATTATTTTTTTCCTTGTACATGGCAGTTGCTGAAAGAGAAATATCTCTCAACAGCAATGTTTTTTTATTCACAATTTTTTTTTAATTTAATTTAATTTTTATTTTATTTTTATTTTATTTTATTTTATTTTTTATTTCATTTATTCACTTTTATTTTATTTGATTTTATTTGATTTTCCTTCAGTTGCTGAAAATGGTCTCAAAGCAATATTTCTCAACAGCAATTTATTTTATTTAATTACAAATAAAAATATTTTATTTTAATTTATTTTAGTTTTACTATACTTGGCAGTTGCTGAAAATGGTCTCAAAGGCACATCTCAACAGAAATGTATCTTATTTATTCACGAATAAAATCTTTATTTTATTTCAATACTTTTTTTTTTATTTTCTTTATTTTATTTTCCTTGTACTTGGCAGTCGCTGTAAATGCAAAGCAATATATCTCACAGTTATTCATTTTATTCACTTTTTTTCCCCCTTGAATTTGGCAGTTGCTGAAAATATATCTCGACAGCAGTTTATTTTATTTATTCACGAATAAAATTATTTAATTTTTTTATTTTATTTCATTATTTTTTTTTTTTTTTTTCCTTCTTTTTTTTTTATTATAAACTTTATTTTATTTTGCCTATACTCAGCAGTCACTGAAAATGGTTTCAAAGCAATAAATCTCAACAGCAATTTATTTAATTTAGTTGCAAATTATTCTTTTTATTTTCCTTTTATTTGCCTGTCACTGAAAATGGTCTCAAAGCAATATATCTCAACAGCAATTTATTTTTATTCACAAATAAAATAATTTCTTTTTATGATTTTATTTGATCATTTCATTTTTATTACACTTTTATTACACATCGCAACAGCAATTCATTTTATTTATTCACAAATACAATTATTTTATTTTATTTATTTTATTTTACCTATACTTGGCAGTCGCTGAAAGCGGTCTCAAAGCAGCCATGCATGAGATCATAACAATGTAGAACGTCTCCCGACAGCCTCCTTTAGAAATAACAATGGCTAAGTTGTGGCTTCGACAGACTAATGGTATGTTGGAAAATGTGAGCTCCGTGTGACGTTCTGTTAAAAATAGTGGTCCTTTACGCACCATACTATCAACAAGCCCTCGAGACAGGCGTTGAGGAGGGGTTGATTAATGAAGACCTTGTCTGTTTGACATCCTTTTTCCTTCCACACTTCATAGCTTGAGCCCACAACACCTCCAAACCTCAGACTGCAAGACCAAGAGAGGATTGACGCGGCCCACGGAGGCTTTTCCGTGCTACTTCGTTTAGCTTGATAGCATTTAAATCTCTAGAGAAGACAAGCTCGGCCACTTCTCAGTGATTCGAAACAGACTTGTGCCAATTTGAAGCTGCTATTTATTGTACTGTTTACTAAAATACACATGTCGGGAAATCGCACATCTGCGTACCAACTGATGAAGTCGTGCTGTGGTGTGAGGGAATTAATCTTGCGTATGTGTGCGTGAGAACAAGTGTCGGTGGTTCGCCGTTGAAGGTCACTGTTGCTAAAATGTACCAATGCGACGCACGCAAGTAGCTGCTCTTTACCCTCGTTCCCTTTTTTCCTCAGAAACAAGACCCCTCCCTTCTAAACTTCTGTCCCTGAGGTTATTTTCCTCACTGAACTGGGATTCAGTCATCTCCAGATCTCACTGCTTTCCTACAGACAACGAACGGCCAGAACAAACTTGCAAATTATGACTGGTATGTGTTGATTTCTTGATGAGGTCCAAGAATATTGCTGGAGAAGTTGCAGACTACTTCTTGCTTCATTAATTTCAGCTGATGCTGAAATTAATACCTTTTGAATGATTTTCTGGTGCCGTGCTGGAAGAACCATGTTGGGAATGTTCAGGAAAACTCTCACCTGACCTTCCCAGAGGTTAAATACATTTCGTTTTAACCCAACAGCTTTAGTACTTGGACCAACAAAGAGGCGAGAACATGATGAGAAGGCTATGTGTTTCTTTTCTCTTTTCAGAAGCCTCTTTGTCCTTCCTTTGGCATTCCTGATGAGGAGTTTCTTCTCTGTTTGCCTTTGGCTTTGCCTAAAC